>NC_068437.1:40314521-40329521 GCF_023373465.1 Oncorhynchus keta | reverse complement strand
TGTTACTGTACTTAAGTAGTTTTTGGGAGTATCTGTACTAAACTTTACTATTCATATTTCTGTCTGCTTTTACTTATACTTCACGACAACAATTTTTTAAAAGTATACATTTACTCCGATACATCCCCCGACACCTTCGATCAATCTAAAGCTGGAAGAAAAAAAACAAGTAATTTAAAAAAAAAATATGCAAGCAACATCGGTGATTTGGCTCACATGGGTGAACTTGTTTTGCTAGGCAGCAGGCGACGACATGCAGAGTTGATCCAGTCTTCATCAGTTTGGGCAAATCCAAGGGTCCTAAAGTGTAAACCCCACCCACCGGCAGCCTGTCCCTTGCAAAACAATCATCCACTCAGCAGCACTTTGCCCAAGCGTGTCTGATATCGCTCTACCACCAACTCCTGATGAGGACGAACACCCTTGGCTGTATCTAAAATACATGTTTTCTCTTCTCGGAATGAAGGAGTCATATTACCGGATGAGATGTCTGTTACGTTTACCAAAAGTTCAGGAAATACTAGCGTATTTTCAAGAACTCGCCATCCAATCTAAAATTACACATCGAGTTAAGTCTACTGTTAGCATGCTAATTAGCATTCCAGCTAACATTAGCTAACCTACTAGCCCACATTTGCTAATGCAACAAGCAGTGTTAGTTGATGCTAGCTAATCCTCTACCTAAATAGTTCTCTAGCTAGTAGCTACCTACTTTAGCTGGCTAAAATGTGCCCAGATTCATAAGCTTTGTTAGCTAATGCAATCTAATTAAACTGACACGCACTAACTAGCTAGGTTGTTAACCAGCTAGCTAATTGGTAGTTTCCGAATCTGGGCCCATTTCAGCCAGCTAATGTTTTCTCCAAACACCTGGTCAAGCCAGCTAGACAACTAATGTTAGCTTTCGAATAATTCAACAACATTTTTTTTTAATGCATATTGTGCATCTGTTCCTTTTGAAGCTGTCGTGAAAGAAATTAAACATGGATTTTGTGATCAGTGACACACCCGTGATGACCGTAACAAAGGAAGCAGGACCTCGGTTGAAACACAGAGAAAGGTCTGAGTATAAAGCATCAATATACGATGCGCCAAAAAAGCGGATTCTAAATATGTATAGAACCCAAATACCGCAACTGCGCTGAAAGATCAAGTGATGATGTCTAATGGACAGCTATGGGGTTATCTGTTTGATTTACCCGGCCTGTAGAGTGAAACTCTATACCGTAACCGAAGGAGAAGAATATACAGACCAGACTTTAGGAGTGGACTGCAGGCTTGAAGTGGTGTGTCCCGTACAAAGTTATCACAAAGGGGTATAGCTTGTTCACAAGCTACGAGACCCATTGGGAAGGTGCCCCTGACTCCTCAGGAAGAATATTTCATAGGGTGAAAATACAAAGAAAGCATGGACTTCCATGTGGGTGCGTGGAATTCTATATCAGCAACGGCAACAACAGGGATGGTGGCCTGACTGGGGATTTTAGGTTGCGTATGCTTATTCCTTTTAAAAGTTGGGATATAATGGAATTGAAAATGTTAGTTAGTGGATGCTGTTTTTTTACAGAGCCAACAATGGCAGAGTATTGTTCAGCTAAGAAAGTGTATGATATATACAGATCCTAAGGATTGTGATTCAAAGGAACAGCAAGGAGGGTCATCCTCAGGAGGGTCAGTCCCGAAGAAAACTAATTAAGCGGCTGCTACGTGAACCACGCCCTGATACCAAAGGACTGGTTCAACAATTAGGTTGTGTTTAATGAGGTGGTTAGTACTATTTTTGTGGACACCATCAAGCCCTCTGTAGGGGCTTGATGAAACTCATGAAGAAGCACAATATCGTACATTTTGCTACAGGTTCGGATTTGAACGCTTTAACAGAACTTTGAAGGAGAGGATGTGGAATGTACAGGATGTACAACTCACAATACACATAGATATGTCGATTTAGTAAAGGCTTACAACTACAGCTACCATAAGAGTATACGGATGAAGCCCTCCGAGGTCTCTTCTGAAAACTATTTTCAAGTCATTAAAAATCTGTATGGTTTGTTCCCCCTTCGACATAAGATTTATTTAAATTTTAAATCCATAGTGGGGGACTTGGTACGTATATCAAATTTGAGGGGAGTTTTCAACAAAAAATATTAGCAAGGTTACAGCGATGAGTTGTTCACAGTTACCGAATGTCTACCACGTATACCCCATGTCTACAAGTTAAAAGATTATAACGGGGAGCTTATAGAGGGATCCTTTTATGAGAAGGAACTACAGAAGGTACAGATCGGTAAAGACAAGTCTTTCATGTGGAGGAGATTCTGGATCAAAAGAGAGAAAAGGGTTTTTAAAAAATTGGTGTAGGTCCTTTGGAAAAACTGGCCCCAAAAGTTCAACAGTTGGGTATTAGAGCACGATGTGGTGGAGGCAGCGGAGGTCAACTTAAACCCTCCTGCATGATAAAAAGACAATCATTCGAGTGTACACAGGAGTGCATCATGGAACACAACTGATTCTACCTGACTCTCCCCAGTAATGCGTCTGCACATATATATATGAATAACAAAAATTAGAATTATACAAACAATTTTCCAAAGCCTATAGAGTTATCAGAGGCCTGGGAAGTAGGTCTCAGCGAGATTACATACCCCCCCCCATAATATCTAGGATAAGGACCGTGATTTTTATTGCAACAGGATATCGGAACCCCCGGAACTTATAAAGCTAAAAGGTTTCTATAGAACTGTCGACAGAATCATCTCAGAGTTGAACGAACTCCTAACCCTAAACAATATGGAAATACTCTTGAACTCAGTGGCTGCTGATGGGGGTATAAAGACCAGTGGTAATTTAGCCTACATGTTGGGGATGAGTTCCAATAAATGGACGTATGTGAGAGAGAAATTATTCCCATGCCCTGCGGATATACATGCAGGGATTTAAAACATGTGTGTGTATACCGACATCATATCCCATCAAAGGTTAGGAGACAGTTATGTGCCCCTCCTGAGAACAGTTCATATACAGGGAACTGTATATTTAAAGAAAAAAATGCTAAGGTTTTCCAACTGTAATTTAATAGCAACATATCTTTGCTATTCCTGGCTACAGGGAGGCATCTAAAAGATCTCTTTACCTATTGACAGAAATTATTTTGCAGAGGGTTACACATTGTATGCTTTCAATTTATCACCTGATGATGACACCTCAGGAAATCTGTCTGTGGTGTCCCAAGGTAACCTCAGGTTGGAAATGCGTTTAGCCTGTACAGTTAGCATGATTGTTTATGCATGCTCTGAGTCAATCTTGGAAGTGAATGCCCGAAGACGGGTCTTAGTGGATTATTATTCATTAATTAAGGATCGTTGAGCAACGACATGAGCTAGAATACCCAAGCGCGAGAAGGTCTCATGAGCCACTTGACTGGAAAACAATTTTGTGGAGTGTGGGCTTGTGATGAATTACCTATTGAGAAATGGCAGGAGCGATCGGCCATGTTTATTGTCAATACCCATCCCAAACACATGCCGGGAGAACATTGGCTAGCTGTGACATTAGAAGACGAAGGAGGAAGAAGAATCTCACCTTTTTTTATTCCTACGGCTTTACCCCTGGATTTTCACATTTCTCCAAATCTATTAAACAGTTTTTGACCAAAAATGGATCAAAGATCTACTACAGCATCAAACAAGTACAAGACAACCTTTCCACTACATGTGGTCAACACGGTGTATTCTACCTATGCCAAAGAGCCCGTGGAGTTTCTTTTGAGGATGTTATGTCTCTTTATAATGATGATGTATGTATGTGTCCTTTAAGACCCTGTAATCAAGGCGTATGCTCACGTCAAATGTTTCAAGAATGTCACAGATGTTAAATTGTTTAATTTTTCTAATAAAATTCATTGAATTTAATCATAGTCATTCAAAAGTCTAACCCTCCAGAGAGATCAGGATTAGGAAAAGGTCCAGAGACGTTCAGGGTTGTAAATGAGTCATCATCATCCCTTTCATAGGGGGGAGGGGTTGTTAGAACATCTTTAGGGGTGCTGTAGCTCGTTGAAGGTTTATGTTTTAAACTTTGAATCTGTTGACGAAGGTTATAGTTTGGTACACCCGAGAGGGGAATGTTGAGGATTGCCAGGGCCTTAAGAAACTGACGCCACCCGAGAGGTCTTTTGTCATTAGCAACCTTGTGGGATGCTGTGGTACTTTTAAGCAAGTCCATCATATAAGAACCCTTGGCAACAGCACCCTGAAATATAAACTCTCCTTAGTCATTCCAAGTAGTGGCCCCCTTTGAGTCTTTTATCTTGTTTATAATGTATCTAACATTTTTCCTGTTACGTGCCGGAACATGTGTCAACATGTCATGCATTACATTATCTTCAACAGGCCTTGTTTTACCAAGGCCAAATAACTTTGCAAGAGGTTTGTGTATTTTTGGACCTTATCATAGGGGTTCAATCCTTTTCGGTTCAAAATATCCTTCATGGCCATATCCAAATCATTTTCCGCTGTTTGTCTGATATTTTCAGAACCCTGTTATTGCTGTTTAAGTCTATCCAACTCTTGTTGAGGCACAAAGTACATTTTATTTGCCATCACACTTTGTGTTCAACCCCCACGTCTGGCAGCAGTAAGGCTGGTGATGAAGGGCACGGCTATACTTAGTAAAGGTAGAAGATGTCACGTTCTGATCCTAGTATTTGTGTTATTTGTTTGTTTGAATTGGTCAGGACGTGGGTGGGCATTCTGTTTTGTGTTTCTAGGTTGGTTTTCTGTGTTGAGCCTAGTATGGTTCTCAATCAGAGGCAGGTGTCGTTAGTCGTCTCTGATTGAGAATCATACTTAGGTAGCCTGGTTTTCACTGTTTGTTGGTGGGTGATTGTTTCCGTGTCTGTGTTTTACACCACACGGTACTGTTTTCGGTTTCATTATTCACGTTACGTTTATTGTTTTTGTATGGAGTGTTCAGTTTATGTGTTTAAATAAATACCATGGACACTTACCACTCCACATATTGATCCTCCGATCCTTCTCGTCTCTCCTCTTCAGACGAAGAGGAGGAAAACCATTACAGAATCACCCACCAAACAAGGACCAAGCGGCCGAAGACACAAGACTCCTGGACGTGGGAGGAAATCCTCGACGGGAGAGGACCCGGGGCAAAGCCAGGGGAGTGTCGCCGTCCCAAGGTGCTGCAGGAGAAGCAGCAGGAGCAACAGCAGCAGCAGCTAAAGCAGCAGCAAGAGAAGCAACAGAAGCAGCAGAGGAAGCGCCAGCAGCAGCAAAAGCAGCTGCAGGAGAAGCAACAACAACAGCAGCAGCAGCAGCAGGAGAGGCAGCATTATCTGGACTATACAACTTGGGAAGAGATAGACAGGTGGGCGGTCGACCCAGGGGGAGTGCCGGAGCCTGCCTAGGATTCGCTGAAGCTGTGTGAGGAGGGTTACAGGAGAATGAGGTTGGCGAAACGAGCACGGCGGCGTGGTAGGAGGCCCGAGAGACAGACCCAAAAATGTATTGGGGGGGGCACAGGGAGAGTGTGGCAGAGTCAGGAGTCAGACCTGAGCCAACTCCCCCTGTTTACCGTAAGGAGCAATGGATGGAATCAGAGCAGTCGGCTAAGCTGAGGGCTGAGTCTGAGAGGGTCAAGGAGTTATTGTACATATTGGAGGAGAGTGAACGGATGGGAAATGAGGAGACACTTGAGGAGGTGTTAATATAAGAATTGGAGGAGAGTGAAGAGAGAGAGCTGTTGATTTGGCATAGTATGCAAGGCATTTGCCCTGAGGTGCGTGTCCCCAGCCCGGTACCACCAGTGCCGGCACGCCGCACCAGGCTGTCTCTCCATCCCATCAATACAGGTGCTCCCGCCTGTCCGGCGCTATCAGAGTTTCCGCCCCTCAGTCCAGAGGCGCCAAAGTCGCTCACTCCAGAGGCGCCAGAGCCCCTCTGTCCAGCGCTGTCAGAGCCTTCCTCCTCTCCAACGCTGTTGTTTGAATTTGGCGCCCTGCACTTTCACTGGCTGTTGTCATATCGATCCCGTTAAGCCATTCTCTCATACGCAGCGCAAGAGAACAATTCCTGGGTTTTGTTTGATAAAGGGGGCCGCTGTCTGTGAAAATCTTCACAGTTGAATCCTCTGGTTGGAATATGTAAGCCATATGTCCGTCACTCATATCCAAAAACATTCAGGGGCCTCACACAAAATGTTGTCGATGCTTTTGTCATTGGGTTCTTGACACAAGGCACAAAGTACACGTACAATTGGCCTAGGAGACATGGTTAATTTTCTGTTTATTGTTCTGGGGTTTATCGTGGTCGCTTATGGTGTTCTGGGGTATATTTATAATGCATCTGCCCCCTAATACCCCCTAACATTCCTGTTTCATAAACAACAGCCCTAAGGTCACTACAACAGGGTGGGGGCCATACTCTTTGAAATGTTCAAACATATCCCCCAGTTCAACGAGGTCCCTACACATCAATCATCATGACAGCTTCAAAGGAACAGATGCACTATATGCATACATTAACACTCACTCTAAAGCGTGAGAAACGAATGACAGGATGCCCATATATGGGCACTCCCTAGAGCACGTGAGAACTTCCTGTCAAGATGTCCGGACAGGAATAAAATCATAAATCACACGTTTGACGTGTGCCGTCTACTGTATTCTCTCTAACCATCGCTCCTGTGTTCCAATGGCACATTGTGTTAGCTTATCCAAGTTTATTGTTTTAAAAGGCTAATTGATCATTAGAAAACCCTTTTGCAATTATTTTAGCACAGCTGAAAACTGTTGTGCTGATTAAAGAAGCAATCAAACTGGCCTTCTTTAGACTAGTTGAGTATCTGCAGCATCAGCATTTGTGGGTTCGATTACAGGCTCAAAATTTCCAGAAACAAAGAACTTTCTTCTGAAACTTGTCAGTCTATTCTTCTGAGAAATGAAGGCTATTCATGCGAGAAATTGCCAAGAAACTGAAGATCTCGTACAACGTTGTGTACTATTCCCTTCACGGAACAGTGCAAACTGCCTCTAAACAGAATAGAAAGAGGAGTGGGAGGCACCGGTGCACAACTGAGCAAGAGAACAAGTACATTAGAGTGTCTAGTTTGAGAAACAGGCGCCTCACCAGTCCTCAACTGGCAGCTTCATTAAATAGTACCCACAAAACACCAGTCTCAACGTCAACAGTGAAGAGGCGACTCTAGGAGGCTGGCCTTCTAGGCAGAGTTCCTCTGTCCAGTGTTTGTTCTTTAGTCCATCTTAATAATTTATTTTAATTAGATTTTTATTTGCCAGTCTGAGATATGGCTTCACTGTTGACAATGTGGGCAGAGCATTCTCAAACACCACTATGTGTGGCCAGCCAACAACTGCTATAGATTACATCAAGGTTTGTGCTGAGCTCTTGTGAACCTCCACATTTCGTCATTTCTTTATAGCAAGCATTACACGCCATGAAACAGAATCACAAGACAAATGTTCAGAAGAAGAGCATCTATTGATCTATAATTTTTTTTTTATGTATAGGGTTCTATTAAAGGATATTTTTTCTAAAGCAAAGTGACTGTGATTGTTAGTGCTTATGTTTACTGGCTATATTCCTTCATTATTTAGGCATAATTCTATTTTGTCTATAAGAGATACATTTTGAAATGTTGCCTATTTGAGAATCAACTTTATTTTTGTTTTTTTTATCTGAGCTCTTCTTGCATTTGTAAGACTGTTACCTTTCAGAGAAGCTCAAAACAAATATAAAGTCTGGCTGTTTGGTTTTTGGATTTATTATTATTATTATTATTTTTTTTACTGCTCTTACGTTTCATTATTTTACTTTCGATACTTAAGTACATCCACCACTGCTTAATATAAGGAATTGAATGTATAACATTGACTTTTTACTTAAGTATGACAATTGAGTACTTTTCCCACCACTGCCAGAGAGAGAACAATATTTTCCTTGAGACATTAGGTTCCATTTGAAAGCTGTCGACTTAGCCCTGTTTTCTTCTGTTGTGATGCCGAGACAGACATCTACTGTAAGTCTAAGGGATAAACAGATGCATTGGGGCTTTCATGCCAGTTTAGGAATTAGAGTGACTTCACTCCCTCAGCCAAAGTAAACTCCAATAGAGATAGAAAGTAGACTCCTCTGAAATAAAGAGTTGGGTTACTTTGTTAGGATAACCATCTCGGCCTGACATCCCTCATTATGTTATTGGCTTTGCGCTTTTTTCTCTGAAAAACCTCTCACACCGTGTTGCACCTCATGCCAAAGCATACAATATATACAGATTCCGCAAGCAAAGAAAAAAACTTGTTTTTGCTTGTTAATGTGTGAGATCAGCCTATCAGGGTGTTCATATTACTGACCAAATGTGGGCAGAGCATTCTCAAACACCACTATGTGTGGCCAGCCAACAACTGCTATAGATTACATCAAGGTTTGTACTGAGCTCTTGTGAACCTCCACATTTGGTAATTACTTTATAGCAAGCATTACATGCCATGAAACAGAATCACATGACAAATGTTCAGACAAACAGCATCTATTGATCTATCATTCTCTTCTACGCCCAGAAGACTATTGATTTAGAGCTGAAGGGGAACTTTCAAAAGTTTTTTTCAAAAAAATACAACAAAATAAAATGAAAACATAGAGAGGGGTTTGACCGGTTCTCTCTATGCTTACTTTTGCATAAAACATTACAGATTGACTTAAGATTTTCAGACTGGGATCTACTCTTTATTCTTAATTGACATAATGAGACTAATGACCAAGACTAATGGGTTTACACTGTAATAGTTAAGAAACCTAATCCATCGGTCAAAGCCCACTACTAGCCTTAAGCTACTTTCCTGATCTAACCAAAGTTCTTGGCAGGGTTTAAAACCAAAATCACCTTCCTCATAACCCTCAGTATAGCATCACCTTTTCATTATAGTCACCTTTTGAGAAAGGATGGTGGCTCTTGTTTCAGTTGGGAAGACACATCAGTCACTGGAGTAACTCCACAGAAAGCCAGACTGAGTAAGTTTCACATTTTTCATTCACATAAAATATATGAGTATCTTTGGCCTTTATTCAGTCCAGACCCTCTTATCGTGTGCCTCCCTTTGTGTGAGGGACTGCGCTGGGTTGTTTGAACTCTGCAATTACGATCATATTTGACCTTCACAGTATTTCCACTCTGCTCATTACTTGCCAATAGAATATGGAATGTGATGAGATAAGAAATACTCTAATTTAGATTAGCAGGAGTACAATGTCAGCCAACAGCCAGGCTAGACAGTACACTTCATGGAAGAACACAATTGATTATTGACCAAAGGGAAAGTAGAAACTGATGGAAATCAGTGTTGCTTCCTTTGTTACAAGGCCATGTGTGTCGTCCTCCAGCGAAGCCTGGATTGTGAGGCTTGGCAGTGAGACAAACCCGGCCTTAATAACAGTCTCTCAAGGGCAGAGGAAATATATGGTGTTTTACGTGCTTCTTGGGTACATCTTGGTAAATTATGTCATCAGCACAAGGATAAGATGATTGCATATTCTTGTTACATGTTCTGTTCTAGTGAGAAAGATAAGCAACAATCCGGTCAAAGTCTGTCAAAATTCATTCTGTAAATTTTTATAGTGAAATGTGTCAGTCAATGGTGTGTGTCATTTCTCAGCCGTTTTCACCACCAGTGCCCTCCTATAGGACGGACTTGGACATGGGCTAAACTGTTGTTAGCTTTGATGTTACATTTCAGTTTTCATACTCCTTGCTCGCTTTAATCTTGCAATTACACACACCAAAAAGATGGAAAACCATAATGATTTGGTTTATTGGGATGCATATTTGTAATTTGCATGAAAAAAAGACCATGCTGGCTGAAGATCTAGCTAGACAGTAACTAGCTAACACCACAAACACAGATCAAATGGGAAACATCTATTAATTTGGGGAAACCTTATAAGTATCTTTGCTAACACGCTGCAGTCTTCTTTTGGCACCAGTAGACTAGCTAGATAGCTCTGTAAATGTGATGATGGTTACAAGGTGGTGTTTACATTTGGTAAGAGAACAAGACGTTACCATTGGTGACATTGCACCATCCCAATAAGCAAATCATATTTTCATGAATAGTATCTTCCTGAATTCACTTTTTTGACATATACGAAGAAGCCAGTTATTTTCTGATCTAACTTTATCGATGTAACAGTAATTTTTCTTTGGTCAAAACAACAAACAAAGTTAAACCAATTGGACTGATAGAATCAACCATATTTCCCAATGGTATATTTTAGTAGTCATAGGCTAAAACAAGGGGGAACAGCACTTCTTCTTTATGATTCTTTATAGCTCTTCACATATTGCTTTCACATAGCTTTTAGGGACTAAAACCTAAACCAGGTAAAATAGAGGCCATCCAAAAAATCTGAATTAGAATTAATGAGTGATAAATATATATCCATTTATAGTTAGTCACAACAGTAAGATATTTACTGAAAGGTTTTACTGAGAGATACTCAGGTGCTCCATGACAGTGCCTCCACTGTTGGTTGGCATCAGGCTAAACCCAAACATGCCAGTATCTACGGAGGCCAAGTGAGCCTCTTTTCCATCTCTTTAACTGTGAATGAGCTGCCAGGGAGATACAGGACAGACTCAAATGGGACCATGACGGCTTTGCTGCTCGTCCTCTCTAATGAATAATGAATTCTCCTCCCTCCATCCCCTGACTCTATAACGAATGCTTCGATAATCATACTTTATTTCTCTGCTGTGCGCTAATGATTAAACTTAATCAAAGTCGTAATTGTATACCTGCCACTTCAATTTATTATATGAAAATCCATTTTTGTTATATTATGTTGCCTCATGGACACCACTGATGTATTTTAGCAATTATAAGGCTATTACGATAGTCTTGTCTGATCGACTCCATAATGACTTTCTGCCGAGAGATCATTCAGAGAGGCAGGGCTGGCTAAATCTGCCATGACGACAATGCAGAAACTGACCCCATAGCCACTGACTGGGCTGCTCCTGTGAGCCAGCCGAAGTCTGGGTGTCTGATACTCTGATACTATAAGCTATTGCAGCAGAACCTGTGAACACTGGCATCTTGCTATCTAACAAGACCATCTGTAACAATGAGACACAGTATATTGTCCTTTGGCTGTATAAGTACACTCATTATTGGCTGCATACACACTACTGTATGCTCACAGTCCATGATTAGTAGGGACCAGATGCCAAGGTACACCCCTGTCTTTGGTCCAGATGGCTGAGGTTGAGATGCTTCCTCCTTATCAGGCTGTGTCAAACTCTCCACCGAGGGAGGGCCCGCAGAGAAACAACTGGGTTTGATGATGTCACTCCTGAGGGATTCTGCAGCAGTGTGGTATCATAAAGACGCTCGTGGATTTGGAACGATCCATCGATATGCAGCTGCCTGCCAGGGCTAGCCATAGCCTTTTGGGGAACCTAAGCAAGTCATTTGGTTGTGAGCCCCCCCCATCTCTCGACCTTCGCAAAATGTTTGCAGTTTGAATATGAATTTCCTGCAATTCAATGCATTCTACCACGGGGTGAAGAAAAAATTTTGCATTTTTTTTATTTTTTATTATTTTTTATTATTAAACACACACAAGAATGGTGTATAAAAGAGCAGACAGGAACAACAAGACCCAGAGTTCTGGGTGCAGAACAAATAATACAAAACACGACATACAGAACAAAGACATGTAGAAAGAAAGAGGGTAGATGTCACCCCCCCCCACACTTATCCCCCCTCCCAACTGCTCAGGTGGCAGGGCCAGCACATGCTGCCCAAAGGTAGATTAAAATATTACAATTGAGAGTGTGTTAATAAGTACAAATTCACAGCGCCGACTCGTCCAAGTAGGAGAGGAAAGGCTGCCAGATTTGATCAGATGTTGATAATTTATTGTTCAGAATATATCTAATTCTTTCTAAGTGTACAGTGTTTGCCAATTCACTGAGCCATAATTTGGTAGAGGGCGCTTCCCTCCTTTTCCAAAATAACAAGATTAGTTTTTTTGCCGAGATGAGACCATACGAGATTAGTTGTTTTTGGGGGGTGGTTAATCCGTTTAGGGACTCAGATACTCCCAGGATTATCAGAAGCGGGTCTGGATCTATTGAAGTCTCCAAAACTTCAGAGAGGATCCTAAAAATTCCACACCAATAACCATGCAAGCTAGAGCATAGGGCAAAGCAGTGGAGTAGTGTACCCTGCGTAGCCTGACATTTATCACATGTAGGGGATGTGTCAGGAAATATCCTATGCAGTTTAGTTTTGGAATAGTGTAATCTGTCTAATACCTTGAATTGTATGAGACGATGTCTGGAATTAATGGAGCATGTGTGGATATACTCCAAGCTCTCTTCCCAGTCTGCCACTGAGATGTCAGTCCCCAGTTCTTCCTCCCATTTTGCCTTGATGGCATCAGTAGAAGGTGTGCTAACAGATTGAAAAGCATCATATAGACGCGATATCAGTTTATCTGAGGTGGGGCATATTTTTATGCATCTGTCAAACATGGAAGGTTTAGCATTCCCAAATGTTGGGAGGTGTTTTCTAACGTAGTCTCTAATTTGTAGGTATCTGAAAAAATTACTTCTGGGAAGATTATAAGTTTCCCTCAGCAGCTCAAAGGAAGCAAAAGTCCCTTCTATGTATAAATCCCCTATGGTACTTATCCCCATCTCTCCCCATCGCTCAAAGGTGTTATCAAGGTTAGAAGGGGCAAAGGAGGGATTCCTGGCGACAGGGAGCATGAGTGACATTGGTCTGAGCTCAAAGTGGACTTTAATTTGCTTCCAGATTCGGACTGTGCTATGTATTATAGGATTGTTACAATAAAGTGACATCTCCAGATTGACAGGCGACAAAATCACAGCGCCAATAGAGAAGGGGTGACACTCCTCACGCTCCATACTAAGCCAGCTGGATGCCGGGAGTACGTCATCCAACAGAAACGTAACAATGCGGAGGTTAGCGGCCCAGTAATAAAATATAACATTTGAGAGAGACAATCCTCCCATCTTGGATTTACAGAGGTGTTTTTTACCTATCCTGTGTGTTTTATAATCCCAGATGAAAGGATTGATTATTGATAATTGAGTCCAGTTGTTTATGAAAGGATTTAGGTATGAATACTGGGATGTTCTGATATAGGTAGAGCAGTTGTGGGAGGAAGACCATTTTAATGGCATTAATTCTTCCGAGCAGAGAAATTGGGAGAGTTCTCCAAAATAGTATGTTTGCTTGGAGTTTTTGTATCAGAGAGGGGAAATTCTCTTTAAATAGTAAGGAGTATTGTTTGGTAACTACAATTCCTAGGTAGGTACATTTTTCTGAAGATAACTTAAATGGGAGTTGTTCTAGCCAGGAGGTATTTTGCGACCGTATGGGCATTAATTCACTCTTGTTCCAATTTATTCTGTATCCCGAGAAGGTACCAAACAAATTGATCACATCAAGAATAGCTGGGATACTAGCCTGGGGTTCTGTTACATAGAGGAGGATGTCATCTGCGTATAGGGAGATCTTATTTAGAGTATCTTTAGTATTATAGCCGTGTATTGCTGCATGAGATCTAATCGTCTGAGCGAGCGGTTCGATAATTAGGGCGAAGAGCATAGGCGACAGCGCACAACCCTACCTTGTCCCCCTGTTGAGGTTAAATCGGGGCAACAATGATTGGTTAGTGAGTATTCTGGCACAGGGGTTCCTATATAAAAGCTGGATCCAATTTATGAAGCTGGATCCAATTTATGAACCTATCTCCAATATTACATTTCTGTAGGACCTTGAATAGATAGGGCCACTCAACTTGGTCAAAGGCCTTTTCGGCGTCGAGATATGACGGCAAGGTCCACGTTGGGTAACCTCTGAGAATACATAATATTGAAGAGGCGCCTGAGATTGAAGAATGAGTTTCTGTTAGGGATAAAGCTGGTCTGATCCGAATGGACCAATTTGCCAATTAAAGTGCTAAGCCTGTTAGCCAGAGTTTTTGCTAAAATCTTTTGGTAGGTATTAAGGAGAGATATTGGTCTGTATGACCCTACCTCTTCTGGATCTTTACCCTTCTTATGTATAACTGTAATGAACGCTTCGTCCAAAGTAGAAGGGAGAGCTCCATCCTCACTGGCCTGAATCAACATTTTGTGCAGATAGGGGGAGAGCATGTTGCTGAATGTTTTATAGAATTCACCAGGGTATCCATCTGGGCCCGGGGTCTTGCCACTCTTTAGAGATTTAATTGTTTCTCGAATTTCATCAAGAGATATTTCCTTATTCAGGAAGTTAGAATCTTCCTGGTTCAGGGCAGTTATATTACAGTCCTCCAAAAATGTTTGCATAATTAAGGGGTTAGGATCCGCTTTAGATGTATATAGAGTCTCATAAAACTGCCGGAATCTGTCATTGATGTCTTTGGGGGAAGAGAGTAATTCCCCAGATGCAGATTTAACCCTGTGAATCATTCGGTCACTCACATTTTTTCTAAGTTGTCTGGCGAGTAATTTGTGTGGTTTGTCACCAAACTCAAAATATTTTTGCTTGGCATAGAGAAAATATTTAGCAATTTTAGCTGAAAGAATCTGATTATATTCAAATTTTAAAGAGGTAATTTTTTCATGTTTCTCCATAGATGGGTGGCTAGCATTCTCCCTATCCAGTAAGTGAATTTGTCCCTCTCGTTCTTCCAGCTCTGTTTTGCCTACTCCTGTGTTTCCCACAATAATGCTGGGGAGGTCTCTGTGTTGTCGTTGGTATCAAAGAAAAATGTAATTTGGTCTTTAAGATATTCACAGAATGTTGGTTCTGTGAGGAGCTGAGGATTCAGCCTCCAGACCCTCTCGTTTGGTACAATGTCACCCAATCTCAGGGAGAAGGTGAGTGGACTGTGGTCCGAGATTATAATATCATGATACCTCACATTACAGGTATAGGGGAGTACAGCATCC